>NC_056442.1:3134727-3144727 GCF_018296145.1 Oncorhynchus tshawytscha | reverse complement strand
TCTCTCCACTCTCTTGTCTGTCTCTCTCTCCACCCTGTCTCTCACTCTCCACTCTCCTGTCTGTCTCTCTCACAACTCTCCTGTCTCTCTCTCCACTCTCTTGTCTGTCTCTCTCTCCACTCTCTTCTCTGTCTCTCGCTCCACTCTCCTGTCTGTCTCATTCTCTCCAATCTCTTGTCTGTCTCTCTCTCTCCACTCTCTTGTCTGTCTCTCTCGCTCCACTCTCTTATCTGTCTCTCTCTCTCCACTCTCTTATCTGTCTCTCTCCACTCTCCTGTCTGTCTCTCTCAAAACTCTCCTGTCTCTCTCTCCACTCTCTTGTCTGTCTCTCTCTCCACTCTCCTGTCTGTCTCACTCTCTCCGATCTCTTGTCTGTCTCTCTCTCTCCACTCTCTTATCTGTCTCTCTCTCTCCACTATCTTATCTGTCTCTCTCCACTCTCCTGTCTGTCTCTCTCAAAACTCTCCTGTCTCTCTCTCCACTCGCTTGTCTGTCTCTCTCTCCACTCTCCTGTCTGTCTCACTCTCTCCAATCTCTTGTCTGTCTCTCTCTCTCCACTCTCTTATCTGTCTCTCTCTCTCCACTATCTTATCTGTCTCTCTCCACTCTCCTGTCTGTCTCTCTCAAAACTCTCCTGTCTCTCTCTCCACTCGCTTGTCTGTCTCTCTCTCCACTTTCCTGTCTGTCTCTCTCTCCACTTTCCTGTCTGTCTCTCTCTCCACTCTCCTGTCTCTCTCTCCACTCTCCTGTCTGTCTCACTCTCTCCAATCTCTTGTCTGTCTCTCTCTCCACTTTCCTGTCTCTCTTATTCACTCTCATGTTTGTCTCTCTCTCCACTCTCCTGTCTCTCTCTTTCTTTGTCCACTCTCCTGTTTGTATCTCTCTCCACTCTCCTGTCTCTCTCTTTCTTTGTCCACTCTCCTGTTTGTATCTCTCTCCACTCTCCTGTCACTCTCTCTTATTCACTATCCTGTCTGTCTCTCTTTCACTCTCTTGTCTGTCTCTCTCTCCACTCTCCTGTCTGTCTCTTTCTGTGTCCTTTTCTCTCCCCTGGCACTTGTCTATCTTGTTCCTTCTTCACCAGCTGCAGCAGAAGAAGATATTTACTCCAACAGAACTTCACTTCTGCTCAGAAGCTTGGACCTGTTCAGAGAGAGGTGTGTGTGTGTGTGTGTGTGTGGAGGGGGGTATAGATAACAACAGGTGTGTCTGAATTACCTGTGGAGCGACCGAACAGACGTGGAGCACTTGTGTGGATGGTGGGAGGGGCCCCACCAGAGTGTGTGTGTTCCTGGAAGCTGCAGGTATATGTTACTGGAAGACTGAGAAGCACCTGCTGACAATTCTTGGAATTGTGGACATTTGCTGCGTACACACGTGTGGACACACACATTCACTGCTGACAGGTCTGTGGCTGCCAGAGTAAAGACAAGATGGTCTGGGTTGGAAGGGACATGCTGTTACAGCATCAGGACCAGGAGGAGTCTAGAAGACGTGGTGGAGGGACTAGTGGATTTAAACACGCCTTCCCGGAGAAAGGAGATAGGACTGACAGGATGTGAGTGGTCATTTTAACCTTTGCTTCATCATGTTGCTGGTTTGACATATTTGTTATCCGAAAGTTTTCTTGTGGTGGTCCTACGAGGGTTAGGGCGATTTGTAACCTAATTTTCCAGATTCCAGGATGAATGTGTGTGTGGAGTGTGTGTTGAGGGATGCTGTTGAGTTCAGGTGCGTACAAAGTTCCGTACCTTTTTGGATTTATCATTTGTGATGCATTGAATATAATCACTTCAGGATGGACGAAGCTACACGATGATTTGAAAGCTTGTGTTTCTAAACTTGTGCTTCTGCTTACGCGTTCTACGTGGACCTGAGTCTTATGATCTAGAGCAGTGATTCTCAACTGGGGGGTCAAATTTGGGTCGCGGAAGGATTCCATTTAAAACATACTCCAGTCCGAACCTAAACTACTAGCTTCAGACAGGTAGAAAGGGTGTAGAAATAATAATTAACCTACGGTTTTTTATAATTTAGTGTCGGAAAAAAAGAAATATTAAATTAGTATTTTGAATATAGAGCTATTAGCAGCACTATTTAGCAGATTGGGTTGATTCTGTGGTCTCAAACCAGTGCGCTTACTAACATTCTTCATCAACATAGCATTAAAAATAGCTTTCCGGATGGTATTTTGAAGATTGTTTTTCGCAGTTTCAATATTGGCTCGCGAATGAGACAACCTGGTCCAACTTGGGTCCAGAGGCAAAACCAGTTGAGAACCACCGATCTAGACGACATGTCATATAGATGGTAGTGGTGATGACAGTATAGGATCAAATAGCCGAGGAGGACAGGGACAATCTGTTCATTTGGAGATTGCTTCTGATCAAATCAGACACTTTTAATGATTGTTGTCTTGACAACCAAACAGCCTTTCAGGAAGTTGATGTGAAGCACTATGATACAGTACTTTAGTCCTGTATATTATACTATTGATATGAACAGGTGATCATACAGTACTTTAGTTCAGTATATTATACTATTGTTTACAATATCATAAAGGACTGGCAACCAGGAAGTGTTTTACATCAACATCGAAGACAGTTTCCTAAACCTCAGTGTGTTGTTAATGGCAAATTATACACCTTGTCTTGGCTGTGTAACTCTACGAGGTATCTTTAACTCACTCTAGGGTGTCTGTGTGTGACTGAACTAAGTTGAGCGGTTCGGAAATCTCTTGCTGCTGCTGCTAAGTTGTCAAACAACACAAAAATAAAAACAGACACATCAGTGCTGCAGAAGCTACAGTTAGTAGCTAATTAGAAACACAACTATATTTTCACAGATATACGCTAACAGACTTGCACGTGAATTGACAGTTTGTGTGTTCCCTTCCATAAAAGTCTACTAACCTGTGTTCCCTTTACTAAAGTGTTTCTGATATCCTGCAGGACTATGTCTCAAAGTGAGTTCTTGCGACCATAAGCTCTTGGTTGCCATCAGCTGGCGAGACAGAGTACTGCCTGCCTGTCAGTACTGGGAAGCCTACTGTCAACTCATGCAATGGCTTCAGAAATTCCCAGTGGATGTCCACCATATTGTTTTAACACCCTGATCCATGAGCCTACATCTCCCTAATCAACTAGGCTCTTTGATTTGTCCCACTTGGTATTTTTTCGAGTTGAAATCTGAGTTGATAATGATGTCACACAGCTTCTCGTCAGTAGATGGCAGTGTTGCCTAAAGAATTTCAGCTTCCTTTGCATCCTGCTGAATGCTACACATCCAGCAGTTTTTAAACCCAAAGATTCCAGGATTGTCGAATGAAAAGGTGCACCTGTGACTAGTGGCCTCTAGATGTCACCTGAGCTCTATGAGAAAACAGCACACATCATCCTTCCATTGGTGGGCATGCATAGGCTTCACTGTTGTTCACAGATGAAGGAACAATGTTGACGAAAATACACTGTTAGTAGCCTAGACAGTAGTTCAGTGTATTTTAAAAGAGGTATAATTTGATGGAAAATCGTAAAATTCTGGCTACCCCATAATTAACTATTTGAATATATGTTATAACAAAGGATTTGTAAACAAATTATCTATTTGAAATGTAGCAAACAGGCCAGAGTTAGGTTCAATTCCAATTCAATTCCAGCCAATTCAGAAAGTAAACCAAATTCCAATTCCAAATGTTCATTATTGAATAGCATTGAAGAGAATTGGAATTGGACTTTCTGAATTGACTGGAATTGAAATGGAATTGACCCCAACTATGAAACGAGCCTTAAATCAAATTCTATTTGTCACATGCACTGAATTCAACAGGTGTAGGTAGACCTTACTGTGAAATGCGTACTTAGAAACCCTTAACTCTTTGTTGAACTGCATTGTTGGTTAAGAAAATATTTACTAAATAAACTAAAGTAAAAAAGTAACACAAATAACAATTACGAAGGTATATACAAGGGGTGCCGGTATATTAGCAAAATAGGAAAAAATACCTTCGTAAAAAAGGAACTATGTGTTTTAAATTCTTAGGGCTACTTCCTTTTAGCCTTGCCAATATCTTCAGAAATACTTTTACTTCTCTCTCTGGAATGAATAAGATGGCTATTAAATGATTACCCTTCCCTCTCTGTCTCTAATGATTTAACTGATTGGACCATTAAAGAGCTTCAGCGCTTGTTCTAAATACAGAGAAACCATGTTTCCTTGTCAGATATGGCAGGGTCAACGTCTCAGCCATACAGCATCCTACAATGTTTTACATTCTATCATTACATTCACTTCAATGGCCTGAGTATTAAGCTCAGAGTAGGTTTGGGTTTTTCTTCAGAATTAAATACACTGATTTTCCAATGTGACAAGTCCTTCAATATCAGCAGCAACTTAAAAAACACAAGCAACATGGTTCCTTTAGTATCGAAGTGCTTCTCATGTGTGAACAGTGTGAACAAAAATCTCTTCTCAGAATTCACCCAGAATTGCGTGCTGTCAATGCAGGTTAGCGATGTTTGTGGCCATCGAGTTCGACATTCATTCATTGTGCATAATTGTATGACCGGGCTTGGTGATTACAGGCAACAAGGTTCACAGCAGGTTTTGGGTGCTTTTTGCAGCCACAAGCTGTACACAAAGATCCAGCATTTTTCTCCACTTCCATTTAACCCGGACCCCAAGACACGCGGGGTGCCCGGAGTCCACCGTTGTGTTTTTGAACAGCCATTCTGTGACGCATTCACCAAACCACTGGCTCTCTAATGGTGGACTCCAGCGGGAATAAATAGTGCATTTCTTTTAGTGCAATTTTCCCTGTGGATTTACCTCCTACTCCTCTCCTCTCCTCTGGGGCCACGCAGGTGTGTTCTCCACTCCTCCACTCCTCTCCTCCACTCCTCCTCACACAATCAGCTGGTCCTGGGGCCTGCAGGCAGCCTGGGATTGTTATGTACAGTCCCTACTGTTGACCCCTACTTCCTCTAGGTCTGTCAAAAAGTCACCAAAACAATGATGTACTGTCTTGAAGCTTGAGTGCGGTTCCTCTGCCACTTGGGAGTTTTCTGACCCGATGGGCCCCCCCTAGGCTTTCTGTCTTGGCCTGGTTGTTGAGTGCCCTGGCTAAACCTGGCAGCTACAAAGAGAAGGGGAGAAACAGAGAAAGATGTGGAAGTCAAAAAGTTGTGTCCAACTGCTGGGCAGCTCTGACTTTCTGTCACTCAGGGAGACTGACAGCGACTCAGCAGGGTTAGAGCCCAATGCCTGTTGCCATGGCAGCCATGGTCATTAATGAACTGAGGGGCAGGCAGGTGCCCAATGTCAATGACTTACTTACTCACTCTAGAAGACTGGCAAAACAGGGAGTATTGGATTGTTTGTATTTTGGGAAGACATTGCGTAATCTTGTACACAGTCTTGTGTACACTTTTTAAAGTCATTTTAAACTACAGATTTTAATTTCTGTAATTCTATGCTCTTTAAAAAAAATCTGATAATCCTTCTACTTTTATACAGGTGGAGTATAGTGAGAATGTCCATCACGAAGATTGACTGTATTTCCAAACCATCAACATTCATATGGATATTTAGTCTTACTTAGT
Organism: Oncorhynchus tshawytscha; assembly: GCF_018296145.1. Classification (NCBI taxonomy): domain Eukaryota; kingdom Metazoa; phylum Chordata; class Actinopteri; order Salmoniformes; family Salmonidae; genus Oncorhynchus; species Oncorhynchus tshawytscha. The sequence continues at coordinate 3,139,130 of NC_056442.1, read as the reverse complement.
TTCCTCATACAGAGGAGCTTAAGTAGTTAGGTCTTGGGATGTAAGTGCATTACAGTAGATATTTCATCAGGGTAATGGTCAGCCCTATTATATTGATTGGGAGGAAACGCATATTGTTTGCATTAGCGAAGGAAAATTGAGTGCCATTTCCTAGTCGCCACAATCTATTTGACGTTGAGAATTGAGCCGTGTAGGTAATGGGCAGAATGTAAATGACGTATGGGAATAGTAGCACCGATTACCACTGACATGAATCCATATGCTTGTCTGTCTTGCACTTAATATGAATAAAGTCAGATTGGGGCTGGTTTGGAGCAAAGTTTAGCTGTTGGGGTTGTTTATGGGAAACCACTTGACTTAATATGCTGCTATTTTTAACTTTTACATTATTACTTCTGGACCTTGCAATATGAACATTTGAATGTTCTTTAAAAACATTTTATTATTAACTTTGTTGCCTAAATGTCATATACACAACTAACAATTTTGCTATTCACCAAGTACAATTTCGACAATCTACCCCACGCTGTGGTCTCTCTTTCTCGCACACGCACACACACACACACACACACACACACACACACACACACACACACAGCAAAGGCTGGAGAAAAAAAAAACTGAAATGAAAAAGGAATTGACTGTTTACTGGCCCTACTGTAGTTATTATTATCAACATGTCAACAGAGCTCTTTCTTACCATTTCTCTCCTCACTATGATTAGACATTGTGACAGGGAATTTGTTAATCCATTAATTGGGATGTAAAAGCATTTTCAACATCTAAGTTCTGCACCATATATATTCTAAAAGATGCATGTAAATCGTATAAAGTAAACCCTTTTGTTTGCCACTGATGGCAGGGCTTTCACCATACACCCGCTAAAGCCTGTCTGGAGCAGCCGATGGCGTACGGCTGTATCATTATCCTTGAGGAGTGTTATTTCCCTGTCATGCCCTGATGGCAACTTGCCAACAAATGTGACAGAGTAAGATTGTCCTCCAGCACTGGGTTGTCTGAGAGGGAGCCGGGAGAAGCCTGGGTTCTACAATCAACAATCAGGTGATATTCTATCGACATCCACTCACGGAGACACAACCAAAAACCATCTGAAATGTTACTGTATAATACCACAGTATTTTATCATTAGGTATTCATATTTAGTTTTATATATGATGTATTATGTATGTTTGGCAGTGACTTGGAGCCAGATTTAAAGTGTTTATACCCATGCAACGTTTAGCTTATATTGTCCAGAGCCAATGAAACATGGTACGGGAGTCATATATAGGATGAGACAACTAAATGAGATGTTATTATGAGAAATGATTATTATGAGTAGGCCTGTGTTTAATCTGTTGTCTTTGGATCAAATCAACACTTGTATGGATGGCATGGTTAGTGAATCTGTCCCTTCTGGTGTTAAATTGAGTCCTTTTCCCACCTAATGTAATATCTTAAATGACTCCTAGCAGAAAGAAACCAAAGTAAAACCAGCCATCGTGTGCTTGGTTTTGAAGCAGTACAATTCTCCAATGACTTCTTCCTCCAAATTTGAGATGTTGGAGATGGGGAAAGTGCAGCATTGAGATGCAGGTTTAATGAACTTAATCATCTAACAAATTAAACACAAAGTCCTCCGCTCTAAATGACCTGTCCTTTAACTTGGTGCCGCACAACAAGAAAGAAAGCCAACACTTCTTTGTGGAATTCAGGGCGCTATAAATTCTTTGTGTCCACAGAAAGGCCTGATAACCAGTTCACAACAACCACTAAGGCATTTGATAGGCTAATGGGGAATAGTGTTCGCTGCACACCTTTGTAATTGGACGTCATAAATCCTGAGAAGGTGAAGGGACAAAACAAAAGCCTGTCTTTGTCTGTGTGTCTCAGCCACTGCTCTCCTCGTATATCCTGTTGCCTTTGAATAGGGGCTATCTGAATGGGCCATATATATGTTACAATGTGAGATGCATGGTCATTGGCCCCTGGGCATTGATCGTCGCCTTCCTCGCTGCCCTGGCTCTTGACCAGGAAATAGGCAAAGCAATCGCCATGGCGATAACATAAGGCTCTGGTCTTATCAAGATCCTTCATGTAGGTTATGCTGTCAGCAACCATTAACCTTGCCTTTGTTATCTGCACACTGGTGATTAGCTCAAAGCCCTTAAAGATCCATTGATGGGGTGGGGCCAATAGAAATATAATGGCTAGAGAGGACAATAGATAGAATATCCATGTGATTTTTCACAATGTAACTCAATGTGGAGGAACGATTGAATTTGTCACTGGAGTCTCATTCTGCAAAATGCCAATTAGGGAAAAAAATAATTGAGAATTGCTCTCTTTTGTTTTGCTTGTCTTCCGCCAGTCTTATTGCTATGAACAATGTTAGCAGATGGCCAGACCCTTTAATAGTAGCATATTGGACTGTCTTTTCTAGGGTTACACAATTCTGATAACGTTCCCAGTTTTTCCAGAAATTCTGGTTGGAGGATTCCGGACATCCTGATTATTCCCTTCTGATTCTGGGAATGTTCCAAACGGGATCTCTGGGAATCCTGGGAATTTAGGGAAAGTCCACAGTAAAACGAGTCCTATATCGACATAACCTGAAAGGCCACTCAGCAAGGAAGAAGCCACTGCTCCAAAACCTCCATACAAAAGCCAGACTACGGTTTGCAACTGCAAACGTACTTTTTGGAGAAATGTCCTCTGGTCTGATGAAACAAATAGAACTGTTTGGCCATAATGACCATCGTTATGTTTGGAAGAAAAAGGGGGAGGCTTGCAAGCCAAAGAACACCATCCCAACCGTGAAGCACGGGGGTGGCAGCATCACGTTGTGGGGGTGCTTTGCTGTAGGACGGACTGGTGCACTTCACGAAATAGATGACATCATGAGGGAGGAAAATGATGTGGATATATTGGAGCAACATCTCAAGACATCAGTCAGTTAAAGTTAAAGCTTGGTCGCAAATCGGTCTTCCAAATGGACAATGACCCCAAGCATACTTCCAAAGTTGTGGCAAAATGACTTAAGGACAAAGTCAAGGTATTGGAGTGGCCATCACAAAGCCCTGACCTCAATCCTGACCTCAATCCTATAGAACATTTGTGGGCAGAACAGAAAAACCGTGTGCGAGCAAGGAGGCCAACAAACCTGATTCAGTTACACCAGCTCTGTCAGGAGGAATGGGCCAAAATTCACCCAACTTATTGTGGGAAGCTTGTGGAAGGCTACCCGAAACGTTTGACCCAAGTTAAACAATTTAAAGGCAATGCTAGCAAATACTAGTTGAGTGTATGTAAACTTCTGACCCACTGGAAATGTGATGAAAGAAATCAAAGCTGAAATAAATCATTCTCTCTACTATTATTCTGACATTTCACATTCTTAAAATAAAGCCTTTTTGGTTCAAAGGTTTATTCAAAGGGTTATTCTATGGGGAAAGTCAAAGTACTCTTAATGGTTCTACCTGGAACCAAAAAAGGTTTATTCAAAGGGTTCTCCTATGGGGACCGCCAAATAACCCTTTTTGGTTCTAGATAGTATATTTTTTTCTCTAAGAGTGTAGACCTACACACACACACACACACACACACACACACACACACACACACACACACACACACACACACACACACACACACACACACACACACACACACACACACTCCCACTCGATCGCCATGCCAGGCAGAAAAAGTCATCCACAGCAACCTCATACACTCTCACTCTAACTCTAACTCTGTACCAATATTTGCGTAGCGCTCATCAGGTATTTGAGCAAGTCCTTCTGGTCCTCTCCACAGATGGATAAGCACTCACTGTGAACAGCTCTCGTAGTAAGTGGGAAATGCCCTGTTATCACCTGACCTGAGAGGGGATCAATAGTAGTTAGTGTGGGTTTGATAATTGCAGCTGTTAGACACAAGTGCTAGTCTACCTCTCCATCGAGTGACTCCTATCACCTTGTGGCTAGTCATTAGTGAATGGACCACGCCTGGGGCTTTGGGGGAGAGGGTTGTGGTTTGGGCAGTGGTGGAAAAAGTGCCCAATTTTCATACTTGTGTAAAAGTAGAGATACCTTGATAGAAAATGACTCAAGTGAAATTCACTCAGTAAAATACTACTTTAGTAAAAGTATCAAAAGTAAATGTAATTGCAAAAATAAACATAAGTATTATAAGTATAAATATTTTTAAATTGCTTATATTAAGCAAGCCAGACGGCACAATTTTCCTGTTTTTAAAATGTATTTACAGATAGCCATGGTCACAATCCAACATTCAGAAATAATTTACAAATGAAGCACTTGTGTTTAGTGAGTCTTCCAGATCCGAGGCAGTAGGGATGACCAGGGATGTTCTCTTGATACGTTTGTGAATTGGACCATTTC